>NC_085869.1:52240549-52253049 GCF_034702125.1 Engraulis encrasicolus
TTGACCTCTCGTTTACACGTAAATGGAGCTAGAAAGCACATTTCGATCATTTCTAAAGATATCCCATTCAGGGGGCTAAATCGCACCTGCCACAATGGAGTTTTTATTTTTATCCACTAGTCATGTTAATCCGCATTTGAAAATATCCGTATTAGGTGTAATCAGTACTAAAGTTGCGTGCAGCAACTCTATTGAGGTGTTATGTTGGTTGGTGCATCAGTCCATTGGACACTGCTTTGCTTCATAGAGGGTTTACATGCAATGCAGGTCTGTTGGCCTTGCTGACATTGACAAAGTCCTAAAGTAAATTCATCTCATCAGAACAGAATAACTAAAAATAATAATGTTCTGGGAGCTACAGATATTAATAGTTGTCCTGAAAAAGGCACATGAATGTTGGCTATATCCACACAAATAATAATGTGATAACACAATTTTTACATGATGAGTCCATATAAAAAATAAGATTAAAGGCCTTGCCGTGGCCAAACGGTAGGGCACTCGTCTACCATGCGGCTGACCCAGGTTCGATACCCAAGAAAAATTAAGATAACAAACAAAAATAAATGCAAATGTTATTTTAGAATAGAAACATTGCAGTGATCTTGATCAAACATAACTATATAAAATAAACAGTAAAATAAAATAAAAAAGTAAACACTAATAATCAAGCCAGAACAGTCCTTCTTGAGGTAGACTGACACTCACAACTGAACTGAGAAGAGGTTCTATCTGAAATCATGTCTTGTTTGCGCTTGGTGCATGTTTACGCTTTGATACCTGTGATATCATTGGATGAACAAAGACAATGGAGAGAGACAACAGACAACAGATAACAGACGCGTTCGTCTCCCCCACCCCAACCCCACTCCCGGCTGCACGGCATAGAGAGAGCATAGCGAGCGTTTGCCGTTAAACACAACAAGCTCATTACCCAAGCCTGATTTGTCAACAGCTCGCATGCAACACGCTGCTGGTGTGAAGAGGAGAGGACATATGTGAGGACGGCCCAATGTGACCTAGCACTGGAGGGAGGGATGGGGCTAGTGTGTGTGTGTGTGTGTGCGTGTGTGTGTGTGTGTGTGTGTGTGTGTGTGTGTGTGTGTGTGTGTGTGTGTGTGTGTGTGTGTGTGTGTGTGTGTGTGTGTGTGGGGGGGTGGGGGGGGGGATGCTTCATCATCAGTAGCGAGAATGTCCACACTTGCTAATGGACTGGGTGGTAGCAGGGTAGGTATGGGTTGGACTCTATCAACTATAGGACACCCACCACCACACATCTGACAAGTGGAGGGATGGGTGCTTTGTTAGGGGAGAAAACACATACACACTTGCTAATAGAGAGGGCGACGTGATTCATCAAGAGAATGTGTACAACTCACTGGAGATGGAGTGGGATCCCATCCATCAATAGGAAAGGCCCATACATGCATACCACTCTACAGGACGACTGGGGGAGAATGCCCCACACTGGGTTTCTGAAGGTTATGCACATCATTAGCAGGGAATGGCCTCACCTACAGTAGCTAATGGAGGGGGCTGGGGGGTCCACCACCAGAGAGAACACCCAAACCTAGCAACTGGACTGGGGGGGCTGGATCACTAGAGAATACCCACACATGGTGACTGTAGTTTGGGGACATCATCAGCAAAGAATGCCACACGTGATGTTGACTGGAGTACTCGATCAGCAGAAAATGCCCTTACTGTACTCGGTCAATGTGTGTGTGGTGGGGGTAGAGTGGGGGACTTAATTTCTGCAGAGAATGCCCACCACACCTGGCTACCACAGATGGAGTCTCCAGCAACCCCATCTACCCTCCTCTCCTCCTCTCCTCTCATCCTCTCTCCCTTCTCCTCTGCTCTCTTCTCCTCTCCTACCCTCTCCCTTCTCTGCTCCCTTCTCCTCTGCCCTCTTCTCCTCTCCTACCCTCTCCCTTCTCTGCTCCCTTCTCCTCTGCCCTCTTCTCCTCTCCTACCCTCTCCCTTCTCCTCTCCTCTCCTCTCCCTTCCACTCTTCTCTCCTCTCCTCCTCTCTCCCTTCTCCTCTCCTCTCCTCTCCCCCCACCTCCCTTCTCTTCTGCTCTCCTCTCCTGTCCTCCCCTCTCCCTTCTCTCCTCTTCTCTCCTCTCCTCCTCTCTCCCCTCTCCTCTCCTCTCCTCTCCTCTCCTCTTCTCTCCTCTCCTCCCTTCTCCTCTCCTCTCCTCTCCTGTCCTCCCCTCTCCCTTCTCTCCTCTTCTCTCCTCTCCTCCTCTCTCCCCCCACCTCCATTCTCTATTGCTCTTCTCTCCTCTCCTCCTCTCTCCCCTCTCCTCTCCTCTCCTCTCCTCTTCTCTCCTCTCCTCCCTTCTCCTCTCCTCCCCTGCTCATGGCACGGCACATTCCAGCAGTACCTGCATCATACCTCAGCAGCCCCCTAATGACCCCCATGCCCACCACACCATCAGTCACACAGCCCGCAGAGAGCACTTAAGGCCTGCATACTTCTGCCCCTGGGCTGGCGTGCTTCCTTACTAGGTATGTGTCCTGTTGTGTGAGTGCACTGAGATCACTCACTTCCTTATCATTAGAAGGAGCCTCTCAAATGACACGCTATACTCATGTCAATCTCCAGCTACCATTACACTGCATTACACTTCCAGTACCTAGCTGATGCTTTTATCCAAAGTCACTCACAGTTTTTTAATGGCAGGCACAGGGTATTGGTTACAGTCCCTGGTGGGGATAGGTGCACTAGGGGAATAGGGCACTTCAGTCACGAATGGTATGGGATTCGCACCTGTAACCTTCCAAGTCCAAAACGGGTCTGATCTTAGTATTAGAGTATTGGTTACAGTCCCTGGTGCAAAGTGGGTGCTAGTTGCCCTGCTGGAGGGCACTTCAGTCACGAATGGTATGGGATTCATTCGCACCTGTAACCTTCCAAGTGCAAAACGGGTCTGGTTTCCCTATCCCTAACCATCTGGCCATTGGCTACCATTCTGAAGCTCCCAGCTCTGAGCTCCACCGTGTAGCCCTAACGCGGTGCACTGCAGGTGGGGAGCCAAGCCGAGGCCCTGTGATGGATGGCTGCGGTAATGGGTGCCTGCTGCAAAGCAAGCCTGCCTGCTGCCTGTGTCATCCAGGCTTGCACAGAGTGGTGGGGGTGGGGGTGGGGGTTGGTGTGTGTGTGTGTGTGTGTGTGTGTGTTTGTGTGTGTGTGTGTGTGTGTGTGTGTTTGTGTGTGTGTGTGTGTCATCCAGGGTTGCACAGGATGACGGGATGGGTACATATTTCGACAGTGTGTGTGTGTGTGTGTGTGTGTGTCTGTGTGTGTGTGTGTGTGTGTGTGTGTGTGTGTGTGTGTCTGTGTGTGTGTGTGTGTGTGTAGGGTGTGTGTGTGTGTGTAGGGTGTGTGTATGTGTGTCATTTGTACAGGCCGCCATTTTCCACCCTCGGCAGCCGCCTCTGGTTAAAATGTTTCCATGTGCGATGAGAGAGAGAAATGGGGGTGCTGCTGCTGCTGCGGGGCTAGGTCTTCCGTACGACGGCTCATTTTTTCAAATCAGTCTGCTCGAAATGGAGCCTAAATCAATCAATAAATCCGTTGCGCGGAACGAATATCACACCTTCGAGCTTATTGAGCATTAATAAACACAGTCCCCCGAGTTATAGTTTACGGTTATGGATAACCTATTTTGGCATGACATCAGTCAGCGTAAACACAACAACAACAAAAGCGGCCACGGAGACAAAGGGCGTAGCGGGCTCGCACAAAAGCTGGCAAATCGTATTCACGCCTATTGTTACACCCCAGAAAAATGAATCATGGGTACAATATGAAACTGCAGAGGAAAATGACGGGGATGGCCTAGACTGGGGAGACTAATGGCCTTATTAGAATAACACAAAGCCTTTCAGAAAATGACATCCTCCTCCAAGGCTGGGATGATGATACTGAGGGAGTTGTTCAATGTTCAGAAGGCTGCAAACTCCCACTCTGTTGGGATAGGTCTGGGGACCTTTGATTGTTCTTGCAAGAAATTTAGACTCTCTTTCTTCTCTCTCTGTCTTCTCTCTCGTTCTCTCTCTCTCTCTCCCTCTCTCTCTCTTGTCTCCTCCGCACTCCTTCGACAAACTGGGCCTCTGGGACTTCACGCATGTTGTAGCCCACGCGTGGGCCCAGAGCGCTCCTGACATCCTGCCTACATAAGCACATGGACACATGCAGAGAGGAAGAAGATGCCTCCATGCTTCATCGCTCCCAAGGCCGGTCAGTTAGCCTGTGGCTCTTTTTTGATTATTGCTTACTGCTTCTTACTGCCTCTCCCTTGCACAAGTGAGGCATAAATGCAATTTCATTGTGTGCAATAAGTACTTGTATGCTGTGGAGTGCTATGTCACAATGACAATGGGAGTTGGAGTTGGAGTTACGTCCCATAGCTGTGCTAAAACATCCGAACCACTGAATTCAGGCAAGAAACCTTTACGAAGTGGTGGACGAAGAGGTGTATTCGTTTGTTTACAGAATATACTACAAAGTTTGAGGTTCAAGTTAAAAGGTCCAATTATTGTTTTAGAAAAAAATCTATAGCTCTGGACAATTCATTTGACTCAAGCTTTCTTTTTATTTTTCGTCAATAGGTGGGATACATTTTCCTTCACAACTGAAGTAAAACTGACCAGTGAACAACAGGGTGCTAACAGCTTATGGGGGAAGTGACTAAAATGTATTAAGTCACAGGAGAAGGTGGGCCCAATTAAGTGCAGACTTCGCTCCTAAAACCTCTGGCCTTTGACACCACATCAAACCAACACATGCCTCACATGTCGCCACAAATGCAATGGGGAAGGAGTGTTTTCTCCCAGTGCCGACTGTCTGTCTCCCTTCATTCTCTCTGTCTCCCTTCATTCTCTCTCTCTCTCTCTCTCTCTCTCTCTCTCTCTCTCTCTCTCTCTCTCTCTCTCTCTCTCAGATCACATATCAAAGACAGTCTCAGCTCATGGGGTAACTCCAGCGCCATGGATTTCCTTGCCCGCCGCCCCGGCCCAGCTTAAAATTTTCACGCTTTCTTCCCTCGGCCCACTCTCTCTCTCTCTCTGCTCGGCTGTAAGAAAGTAAATGGATAGCCACCTTCTCTCTCTCTCTTTCTCTGTCTCTCACTCTCTCTTCCACCCACTCCACTCCACTCCACACCAGTAAGCAACCAACCGCAAGAGACAGATTCTTGGGGGCTGAAATCGAGTTGCAATAAAAAAAGGGCAGTGTATTGCTCACAGCAAAAACCTCAGGGTAAAAGGCACTTACTAGCACGCCACAACAATTTGAGGGGAATTCTTCAGAAAAACAGCGGATATTGTGAGGCAGAGGACTGTTTGTTTCAATCCAGATTGTATTGCTTCCTGAAATGTCATACATTGTGACATTTCTTCGCATTTCTGCTTATATGAATGATGACGACAATATGCGGGCTGCCAGACAAAGGGGGCAGAATGGGGTCTTGGTTCACTAGGCTACCAGTTTGTAAACAGTGTCATCAACACTCTGCTGAGCATGACATGGCGTAGGTCTGTTCACAAGGTAAACTGAACCTTTTTTCCATGGCCTGGTTGAACGATTACTATGAACACCAGCCCAAGAATTGCTAACCTACAACTACCTACAACAGGTTGGTATAGGTAGACTATAGAGCACTAAAGAGATTTCCCAAAATAATTGTGGAGTATTGCAAGCATAAGGCTTCACACAAAAGCGTACCGTACCCATGACACAAGGTTACACCCACCATGAAAATCATAGGGATGTTTCTGTGGGAAAAGAGGAACAAAATATGCTGCTGCTGCTTTTTGAATGATGTCCATGCACCTGCCCGGCCTGAGTAACACCATTGGCAGACCCAAGTCACCCTTCCCCTCAGAGATTAGTTCCATATAACAATATCAAAATGCGTGAAATTGAACCTGCATACATGGCATAGGCATGTATTTAGCACAGTCTGACAAGGGGGCTGTGCCATGTGTCTGTCTGTGCTCCAAATGGGGGTGGGGGGGTTTCCAATCTTTTTAGAGCAATATAGAAGGGGCAGTGGGGAAAAAATGTAAACACTGCCTTGAATGATCACGAATAGGCCTACATTTTAAAAGCTGGGGTCTTTGTGGGGGTTGTTTTTAAAGGTGGATAGAGGGAGGCACATCAGTCATGCATAAACTGCTTTTGTCCTGAACCTGGACCCAGCTAATGTCAAAATGTCACATACAGAACACCGATGTTTATCCACTCTATAGGGGAAATGATTGGATTACTGGAAGCATCGCCCGCAACAAAGTATTAGCTTCTTAATTTATTTCGACGTCTATTTTTTAAATGATAGATATTTATTATTTGGGGTTTCATGTAGGGGTCAAAGTGGGTCACTGAGATACAATACTCCACTGTAAGCGGCACTATTGGCCTACACAACTGAAAACTGTAAAATCTATTTTAAGACACCTGCTGAATAATTCTTACTTTTATCTTCTCCAGACAGATGTTTTGGTATTAACTAACACGAACAGTGGCATTACGCGTCGTTTTAAGGAAACTACACAATTTAATTCACTAGGGCCTACTTGAATAGCAGCGAGGGTAGCTTACCAGGAATTCGCTTTGCTTTCAAAGTTCTTCTGGAGGAAGTTTTCTCACGTATCCCGGGGATCAAAAACAGGTATCCATAAACACACCATCCATTGGTTCTGGCCGATTGTTGTCTTTCCACCGGCTCCCTTGACTGGTCTTGGGAGAAGGAGTAATTTGGTCCGACGGCTGCTTGGTAGAGTGGTGGCCGTGGACCTATCGCAGGTCGCGGTAGGCGTGCTTATTACGCACCGGGAACCTCCCAATAGGCTACGCATCTCGCTTTGGCATGAAAACATGAAACTGGAATATGCACGCACACACACGCCGTCTTGATATTTCTCTGAGCGCAGTTCGTTTACTCGTTTTTTTCTTTACAATGCTCTGTTATTTATCTGCGTTTCGAATAAAATCACTTCAGATGTGGACTAGGCTAATTAGGCTATTTTTCTTAGCAAAAGTGCTTCATTATGTCCTACTATTGCGCGTAATATTTGGCAATACGACTGGAAAGTGAGACTGATTCGTTCCAAAAGCATCTGAAATGTTTATAGACAACTGCTTTACTCTGACGGTGTATTGAAATGCAATACATTTATAGAGGTTTCAGACCTCATTACGCATTGCCCTCTGCTGGGCATGATCATGGAGACCACTCTTTACTCACTGAGAGATGAAGAATATTTCACTATATGATAAATAATTAGCATTAAATTATAATAACAGATAGCTTGCATAAATAATTAGGCTACATAAAGTTAAATATACCACATGCAGAAAATCCATGGAGCAGAATTTGTATAGGGCCCAAGAACCATGCATCGTCTGGCACTGAAAATAACCTATGGAAAACAAGATAAAAAAAACAAGAACATGTGCAAATGCTTACATAAAATTAATTGGTTTCATTTTTAAAATAACTCGTTTTATTTACAAACAATTATTTTTCAATCCTATATATATAATTACCTGTTGCAAAATAATTGTATAAGTGTAAACACAAATTCATTTTAGATATGTGATATCTGCAATATACCTTTAAAAACGTGCACATGATCCGCAGTAAAAGTGCTTGTTTCCTTTCATTCCAACTCTGTGGCCTTTCCGACACATCAAGTTCATGATGATAAATCTTCCATAAGCACCACAGGAAACCCTGCGTCTATAGATATGAGCAATAAGGGCTCAAGAGCTCATAACCATGTGGAGACCATACAGGATGTGTGAGTCATTTACAACAGTGCTTATGGATGAGGAAGAAGTTCTGGTGTTTTAAACAGGCTCTAATGGACTCTGAGACTGCATGATTTACAATTGTGTTTCCTCCCTAGTAGACTATTTTGTGAAAATGTGACATTGGTCTACATATGAGTTTAATCTATTTAGTAGCCTAATAAGACTATGTTCTTAAAGAAGACACACATTATGGTATTGTCATCCAGGAGGTTTTGTCTGGGTTTATTAAAATCATGTGGTTTATTCAACCTTTCCTTATTTACTTGAAGTTTACCCGAGGTGTATTTGTGTTTTCTACAGAATATAATAAAATGATGAAAAAGATAGTTTATCTGTTTTACATTGATCAGAATCATTTAGTGGGTGCATTTTTATGAAATATAACATGACAAGATAAAAGTGAAAACAATTTCTAGCAATTTCCAGAAATTACACGGTCATCTTTAGAATAACATTTGCCCTTGTCATGACACTTATTTAAACTGTACAATACATTAATTTGCTTTCAGTTTATATACTTTTAAACCATCGCACCGAAGGCCAGCTAGGTTTACATAAAATGTATGCTGCAATGTAAAAAAAACAAAAAAATAATAAATATGAGATAAATATAATCAGCTAAATAAAATGTAGGCTAAATCGTGTAATCAAACAAATTAAAGCGCCTGCTTGATTGAAGTCCTGAGGAAAGGTGAATTTCCAGGTTGTCGGTCATCGGTAACCTTCAGAAAGAGCTCTGCACTGGCAGAGAATGTGAACCAAGACCAAAGATAGACCACAGACGGGCTGTACGCGGGTGGCCAGAGGGAACAACAGCTATGTTAAGTCACTGTTAAATCATCTGTGGTTGCAGTAGCCTAATACTGCAGATGGGCCCGTCAATGAGCCTATTCACTCTTTGCTAAAAACACTCAACAACAACATTACTATGACAATGCATAGAGTCGTAGCCTCTTACTGCAGCAGGGGTCGGCGGCGACCCTATTCACTTGCTGAACATGCTTAACTACATCATAACAACATTGCTGTGACATTACAGAGAGCCATAGTGCTGCGCTAAGGGGTTACGTAGCTCATTAACACTTGGTCATTATTATTTTGGTTACAATAAGGTTATGACAGAGGCTGTGCGTTAAGGATTTATGATGGATGGCACAACACATTTGGATCAAGGCCCAGGTTCACCTTTTCACAATTTAATTTAAAGGCAATGTCATTGTGAAGTGTCTGTGGTGTAAGGGTGATTTATTAGGAAATGCACACCACCCATCATTTAGAAGCACAGTGGACATACAACAATTTGGCCATGCTATTTAGTATACTACTCAATCAAAACCACACACATAAACTGGTACAGGCTACAGCAACTTAGAATGCTACATCTGAGTGAGATTTCTGCCGTATGCCTACTGTATACTTGGTGTACAAAGTTGATTTTTGCATGCCGTTTGCATTTTTGCTCTTCAAAATGGCACAATGACATATAGTAGTTCCATTAACAACAGTTCCATTGTGAATATCTACATGACTGTAAAATGCACTGATTTTGACATTTATTCTTTTTTTGCTCTGCCACTCACAAACATGAGAAGAAAACATCCCTATTTGAAACCCTACTCTACATGAGTGGCAGAAGACCTGGAGAGGGGCCCATGTGACATGCTATGTGGCATGTAGAAATTTCATCCATGGCTGCCCTTCACTTGAAGAGGAGCATCCTTAACACCAATCATGGCCCCATAATTATCCATCTTCTTCTCCTCTTCTTCTCCTCCCCAGGGCTCGGGTTCCATGTAATGGGGCAACGGTGGACACAGGAGAGTGGGCAGCCCCCCCTGGCCAATAGATAAGGATGATTTCCACATCAGTGAGCTAGTGTAGTGTAGTGTAGCATAACAAGGCGAGGCAAGGCAAGGCAAGGCAGCAGACATTGGACCCAGAGAGCCAGAGACCCAGACAGCAAGGACAGACAGACGATGAGATGAGAAGATGAGAGAGGGAGGCAGGAGGAGAGGATGACAGGAAAAGAGACACGTGATGACGGATGGACATGCTGACGAATCACTGGACACTGGATTGTCATCACCAACCATCTTCCAAGCATGGAGGAAAAAAATACCTTTTGAACTTTTTTATCTTTTTTTCTATCTTGTTCTTCTCTTTCTGCATGGCCATGCTGGCATGCTGATGGCTCCATTGGCAAGTGCGACATGGAGGTCAGCAACCTGATAGCCTAAGTTCACGTTTTTTTTTGGATAGGCTACAGCCACAGGGATTCATCATCATCCGTAAATTAAACAACAGGAAGAGAAAGTGTACTGCGCCTTGTTTAACGGAGGCCAACTAGCAGAGTGTGGCATGGAACGTTAGTAAACCTTCCTCCCGAAGCCTCATACAGTATTGACAGCGATGAGCTATCGGACTGGTTCTTTAGCTCAGCGGTCCCATACTCAAACTGATGCGTTGACTAGGAGGTGGCGGGTTCGAGCCCTGAGTGAAGGACTGTGCAGGAACACTTCAGTTAAGCTGGTGCTGTTGACCCGGGGTGGGAGTGATGTTTAGGGGGTGAGTGTAACGGAGGCCAACTAGCAGAGTGTGGTGCGCAACATTAACTAACCTCCCTCCCGAAGCCTCATACATTATCGATTGCTCTGAGCTATCGGACTGGTCCTTTAGCTCAGCGGTATCGTGCTGTGACTATACCCTAACTGATGCTTTGACTAGGAGGTGGTGGGTTTGAGACCAGAGGAGCAGACTGCGCAGGAACACCTCAGTTACACTTGCGCTATCCAGCATTATCTTGTCACCATATCTCAGCTGATTTCACCTATGCCATGAGGCCAAGACACCTGGTAATTCAAATTCACAAAGTCTAAGTCTTTTTGAAATCCATCATCATCAGTTAATAAAACAACAAGATGAGAAAGTGAACTGGCATGTCTATGTGGCTATCCTGCATTACCTTGCCTCTATAACAACTTTGATCATTTCATCTATGACATGGGGCCAATAAACCTGATAGCTCAATTTTTGTAATCTGTCATTATTGGTAAATTAAACAGCAAGATGAGTAAGTGAACTGACATGTCTATTATGCTACCCTGCATTATCTCTCCAATATAGTAGTTCAGGTAAATTGGGCAGGATAAGCATTGGGTGTCTCATTTCTTTTAATTCTACAGACCAACCACCACAAATGTACGTAAATTGTTGCAATACTACTACTCTATCTGTTTAAAGTCATTTGAATAGCATAACACTTTTTTGATGGGCAGGGGGAACCCTCATATGGAGAGTGACAGAAGAAAGTACATTTTCAGTCTTGCCAAAATAAGAAATCGTCTAGATAAAATAAGGATGATACTGTTTTCAGATGTGATAAAAACTGAAAAAAATGATATGTTTTTAGGTTTGAATATGTGCCTAATCTGGAAAAACATAGTTGTGGCAACATTGTGATGTTTAAATACCTAAAAATGACAAAAAACCCATAGGCCCATTTCAGCTGAGCATGTTAAGGTAAAATGGGCTGCTCCTTTCAGGTAATTTGGGCCGTTTGTTTCTATGGGAATTACCATTCATATTTTCTACAAAAACAACGCGACCATTATTGAAGATGGAGGTGTCAGGGGAGGTCTTTTAATGAAGTTGTGATACCTGTTTGGAAACAGATGTGTTGAAAACAACACAAAAAAGGGAAAATATTTAAATCATCACTAATTTTGTTTTTCTTTTGTGCAATTCTTTGTGACATTTTAGCTGAATAGGTGGCCCATTTTACCTGAATGCATTTTTCCCATCCAGGATGACACACCTGTCACTAAAACTAAAAATGTATAATTTCTACAGCAATCACCTTGTTTTTGTCATGAAATGGAAGATTATGAGTCATGCAATCAAACTAAACTTTGGGTAATGTATTGATAACCTGGTTCTCACGCAGATGGATATTCTCGTGCGAGCTCACTAAGTGTAACAAAGATGCACGAAGCACTAAGGGTCTGCGCGAGAGCCAGGCTAATGTATTTATGTTCTTCCTCAGATTTCATCAGTCTTTCTGAATTTGCCAAAAAGTGGCCCAATTTACCTGAATGCACCCTAGCAACTTACCTTTTTTCACCCTTGACATGGGTACAACACACCTGATAGCTCAAGTTCATAGTGTTTCTTCGGATTCAGCCACAGGAATTCATCATTATCGGTCAATTAAACAGCAAGGCGAGAAAGTGAACTGGCAGGTCTATTAGGCTATCCTGCGTAATCTCTCTTCACCACAATAACGTCGCTAATTTCAGCTAATCCCACAGGCTAATTCCACGACTGCCAAGACGTGCTTGTTACAACTTGACTGCTTTCCCTTTTGATTCTCCTGTGAGTAGGCCTAAGTAAGAAATGTTTTTTCCTACTCTTACCACATCCACTGTGTGATCCCCTCACTGCTGCCAGACAAATCAAGTGTCTTGGCAAACAAGGAAAGTGTAGATTTTAAACTTACTTTTCTTTTAATCCTCGCTCTGGGGATTGAAATGGAAATACCAAAACTACACATTTACATAAGAACTCAGGATTTGTACATAGTCCTGTTCAGTGAGGCATTACTTCATCTTCACCATAAAGTCATCAACTCTGAAATGTATACAGCAACATTACATGTTTCTCAATTTTATCGAGCCAC